>NW_026606069.1:0-32500 GCF_029834395.1 Sorex fumeus | reverse complement strand
TCTGATCATTGTATAATTGAAACCAAAGCACAAAAAATTGTAAATCTACAACTGTAAAAAAAAAATAAAATAAAATAAAATAAAGGGAAAAAAAATTTTTTCTGTTCATGACTCCCCTCCCCTTTTTCTTCTCTTTTTATTTTTCTTTAATTTTTATTTATTTATTTATTTATTTTGGTTCTTGGGGTCAGCCCGGCAATGCTCAGGGGTTACTCCTGGCTCTGCACTCAGGAATTACTTCTGGCAGTACTCAGGGAACCATAGGGGATGCCAGGGATCAAATCCAGGTCGGCCACGTGCAAGGCAAATGCCCAAGCTATATCTCCAGCCTTCCTTTTTTCCTTTTCAGTTTTGAGTTATACCCAGCTTTGCTCAGGGCTTATTCCTCTCGGTCTCAGAGATCATTCCTTGAAGTGCTGGAGGACCACAAATAGTGCTGGGGATTGAATCTAGTTCAGCCGTGGGCAAAGTAGATGCCTTACCTGCTGTACCAGTTGTCTGGCCTTCACCACCACCTTCACTCAATATGTTTTGGGGTATTTTGTTTTTACTTTTTGGCCACACTTGGCAGTGTTACTCTTGGTTCTGTGATCAGGGGTCACTCCTGCAGTGCTTGGGCACCATGGGGTGCCAGAAATTGAACCACCCAGGTCTGACATATGCAAGGCAAGCTTTTCAAAAAAAATTATTTTATAAAGTAGTTCACAATATCTTATTACATTTAATATTCAAACACCAGTCCCATCATCATTACATCTTCCCATCATCATATTTTGATGATCTTCCCATCATCCCATCCTGAACCCCAATCCCTGCCCCAAAGCAGAACCAAAATAATCTAATATTTCACTCTAAGGTTTTTAAGGCAAGCTTCAACTACCACTCTAGTCCCTCTATCCGATAAGTTTTTATGCAACTTGAGTAATATGTATATACAATTCAAGTATACAGGTGTACATGTATATGCATATGTACACAATTCAAACATTTCCAGAAAATAATCACAAATAATTTGGAATGGGTACATCCAGTGGTGCTCAGGGGTTATTCCTAGATCTGTGCTGGGCACTAATCTAACAGTGCTCAGGAACCATATGGTGCCACGGATCAACACTCAATTTTCCTCCGTGTAAAGCATCAATCCATTGATCTCCAGAACTAAGAAATGTATTTTAAAACAGTTTTTTATTTAATTTGCTGTAGGCAGGAGGGTTGAGCCGTAACTGGCTGTGCTTAGGGCTTGCTCCTGTCTTTGTGCTTGGGAATCACTCCCTAAGGTATTCCTGGAACCAAAATACAAGAACTGTCCCTGATGTACCGACTCTCTGATCCTAAAACAATTTTTTTAAAGATTTTTGGAGTGAAGCAATAGTACAGCAACTAAGGGATTTGCCTTGTCCCCACAGCCAGCCCCAGTTTGATCCACAGCACCCCACATGGTCCCTCAAGCGTGCCCGGTGTAATTCCTGAGTACAGACCCAGGCATAAATTCTGAGTACCACTGGATATAACCCAAAAACAAACTAGAAAAACAAATGCAAAAAGATTCTTTAGCACCACCTATTCAAATACGTGACCGCACATGGGGTCACAAGCTCCAGTTTAGTTATTCTTTTTCCCAGTAACAATTATTTCTAACAGTGTTAAAATTGGGATGGTATACAAAACCATCCCAAGGCCGTTGCCTCCCGGTCCTGGGAAGACCCCGGAAATCTGGCGGATGCGGTCTCCTGGGCCAGTTGCATCTGAACCCTCTGTTCAACTCCCGGGGAAGGAAGGACATGCTTTTGTTTCCCGCGGTCTGTTTGAGTTCTTTGGCTGCGATGAATTTCTTGCCAGCCACGATATGCTTTCCGGGGTCAAACTGGGAGGCCGCTTGGGACTTGCTGTTTCCAGCAAACGCCTGGACGTTTGGCTTGCGGTAGTCAAAGGAAGTAGAAGCTTTCTCCCGCGCCTCCCTGGGTCCCTTGGGCTTCTCAGCCAGTTTGGACCATTTCTTCTCTTGTCTCTGTTCAGGGGCTCTGGGGTCACTTGTTCGCTCTCTCTTCTTGGCAGCGTTTTCCAGGGCGATCTGCTGGCGGAGCGACAGAGCCGGCTGGGCAGTGGTCTGCGACCCTTCCTTGGCCTCGTCTTGGGCGGCTGTCGCCTGGGCTGCCCTCTTCCTGGCAGTGTCCTTAGAGTCCTTCTGTCCCTGCGCCTGGCTGGCCATCTCCCAGCGCTCGCTGATTTCATTGATGTTTGAGGAAGGGTCGGCCTTGGCTGCCTGGGAAATGTGGGCGTGGTGTTGGAGCGCCTGCAAAAGCATCCCGAATGGGTTCTCCAAGGACTGCATCACTGGCTGGACTTTCTTCTGGGTTTTGTCCTTTTGCTCTGCACTTGCCTCGTAAACAAGGTGTCCGCGGCCGTGGCAACGAAGCGGCTGGTGGCCAGCAGGGTCTTCTCTTCGTGCTGGGCTGGGAAGAGGCCGGCCTGCGTCTGGCCCGGGACAGGCCTATTGGTGGGGACGGCAGGGCAGTCACCAGACCAAGCGTGGGAGCGGTCGTGAGGTCCAACGAGAACATTTTCCAGCCTCTCGGGATGGGGCAGCAGTGCTCTCCTCCTCAGTCCGGTGGTAACTTCCGACTGGCACAGAGCGGTTCCTCGCGCCTTCTGGATGAGAAGATGCAGCTCATGAAGTTGTTGCCATACCAGAGGCGGGACGGGGGTGCAGCAAGCAATGATGCCCTGGGGTTCCTCGGGCAGCTCTTCTGAGATCTTCAGCATCATGCGGTTGGGCAAGACACAGCAGCAACTCTCATCCTCCCTCCTTGCCAGGTTATCCCTCCAGGCGAACAGCAGCCGGAAGGCTATCAGCTGCTGTGCATTAAGAGGCGTCTTCAGCTTCTCATACAGCTTCAGGTAGGACTCATCCGTGAAGAGGGGTTTCGCGAACTTCTGGAGGCAGATGTCCCTACTGCGCTGCCACACCACCCGGGCCTTCGAGGGCTGCTCGCTGGCAGCAGCCCACAGCTCCAGCCTCATGCAGTCGTAGATGTAGAGCAGGTAGTGGGTGTCCTCGCGGGCATAGTGGAGCATTTCCTCCGGCAAAGGGCGCACCCTCCAGTCGGCCAGCTGATACTGCTTGTTCGCCTGCACGTTGCAGTAGCGTTTCAGCAAGTGGTCCAGGGAGTGCCGGCCCAGCCGAAGAAGGCGCGCTGCCTGCTGCGTGTCGAACATGTTCACCACGTACAGCCCGAAGTCCTTCTGCAGCCATTCTATGTCGGAGTTAGCGCCGTGGAAGACCTTCACGATGGCAGGGTCTGTGAAGCTCTCATTGAGGAGGTACATGTCGCTGCGCAGTTCCAGCGTGTCGATGATGAAGTCTTCGGTGCGCGTGGAAATCTGCATCAGGCAGGTCAGGCCCAGGAAGCTGCGGTAAAAGTGATGCTCCAAGTCCACCGCAAATTCCCAACAGGCCAGGAGCGTCGCGTTGAGTTGCACGAGTTGGTCCAGCGAGGTCACCAAGTGGCAGGCAGTGTCCTCCAGGGGCTTGTAGGCTTGGGGCTGCGGTTTCTGAAGCGCCCACTCTGGGGGCGTAAAGTGATCCAGTTCGTACTGATAGGGGTGTGCGAACACGTCCTACTCTACCTGCTGGGTCCGCTGCTGGTGGAGGAAGTGGACCAGGGCCGGTGGCACATCCGGGTCCTCTGATTGGTTCTTGGTGTGCTCCCGACTCTCCTTAGACAGCGCCCGAGGGAGAGGTTTCAGGGCGTTGGGCTTGATGAAGATCTTCGGAACAAATGGGGTGTTGGAATTGTCGATCTTCTCTCGGAATTTAAGCTGCGGTCGGATGATGTTCTTCACGTGAAGCAGCCGGAAGGGTTCCGATTTTGTTTTTTTGCCAGATTCTTCTGCCTTCCGGTTCCAGCTGGACACGATCATTTGGCGGGCTTGTGACCCTATGGGGAGGACGGGCTGCTGATGCTTCTTCATGCCTGAAGCTTCATCCAGTAAAATGTCCACTCCATCCAGAATAGCATCATTGGCGTCAACCAATAAATCAAATTTGTCTTCCAAGTCCGTCACTTTCCTGCAGTCCTTGATGTCGCTCTGACACACGTAGTACTGCATCATTCTGCTCATGCACTCAAGCATCCTGTCTCCTTGAGTCTCACAGAATGCTTGGAAGCCAGGAAAACTTTGGTAAAAATCATATTCTGGGCCAGACTGTGGCAGGCTCCCAGATGCCTTAATGACTGCCACCACTGACCTGAGAGCAAACTTCATGAAGCTGTCGATGTCCGGGAAGCCAGGCAGCACCATCTCCTCCTCAGGCTGAGGAACGCTTGCAGCTGATGAGCCCTTGGGGCCTGGGGAACTCGGAGGTGCCATTTTTCCAGCCAGGATGGTCTCTTCTCCAAGATAGAATCCCAAGATAGAAGCCAAGAGTTAGAGCACTTAAAGTTAAGGCTGCTTATATAGGAGAGGTCAATTTGTGTTTGTTTTTGTTTCAGGGCCACACCCTACTGTGCCTCAGCATCTGCCAGGGGTAATCCGAGACACACAGGGTAGGGTGTGGCCCAACACACCCACCCTACAGCAGCTGCTGTACCAATTGTGTGGTACCAATCTGGATGTGGCCCTCTGTCACATATTTGGCCTCCTGATAATCAACAGGAGTGATCCCAGAGCACAGAACCAGGAGCATGCCCTGAGAACCTCTGCGTGTGATCCAAAGCAAAAAAAAAAAAAATCAAACATGGGCAGAGTGATAGTATAGTGTATAGCATGTTTTGTGATATGAGGCTGACATGGCTTACATGGTATAATCTCTGGCACCACAGATAGTCCCCCGATCAAAGCAAGGAATGGCTTCTGAACACAAAGGCAGGAGAAGGTACTGAGCACTGCCAGTGTAGTCCAAAATCAAAACCAGAAACAGAAACCAAAAACAAACAAAAAGTAATTTTAAAATGTGAAAGCACTCTAAGAGCCCTGATATATATATATATTTATATTCAAAAAAAGAGTATCTGCCATATCTTTTATGATATGGATATTTAGGAATGCCTCAGGGATGATGCAGGGTAGCAGGGATAGAATCCAGATTGGCACCATGCATGGCAAGTACCCTACCCACTGTACTATCGCTTTGGTCCCATATTTGATTTTCTTTTACATTTGAGCTGCATGAATACTTCATATACCATGGGTATAAAACTGTGTTATATATGCAAACATTTTTCCCAGCCAGTACAAAAGCAATAGTAAGAAAGCCTTTTTGCTTTCTTACTATTCTCTTTTGTTGTGGGCTGGAGCAATAGTACAGTAGGTAGGGCATTAGGCTTGAACGCGGCCGACCCCGGTTCAATTCCTCCACCCCTCTTGGAGAGCCCGGCAAGCTACCGAGAGTATCTCGCCTGCACAGCAAAGCCTGGTAAGCTACCTGTGACATATTCGATATGCCCAAAACTATAACAACAAATCTCACAATTTGTTTTGAGACGTTACTGGTGCCCACTCGAGCAACTCGATAAACAACAGGAGGACAGTGCTACCGTGCTACAGTGCTCTTTTGTTGTGTAAAGTCTTTAAAATTTGATGTAGAGGCAATTATTTGCTTTTTCTTTTATTTCCTTTTCTTCTTTTGGCTTTTGGGTCACATCCAGTGGTGTTCAGGGGCTACCCCTGAATCTGCACTCAGGAATTACTCCTGGCAGGCTTGGAATGCCAGGAATCAAACCTGAGTCAGTTTTATGCAAGGCAAACACCCTACCCACTGTTCTATTTCTCTGGCCCTCTTTCATTTTTCTTGCTATTGGGGTGAAGTCCTCCAAGACTTGGATGTCAAGAAATAAATAACTAAGATGTTTTCTATTTATTTTATGGCCACTGGTTCTTCGGATTCTGAAAATAGAATTGAATTTGCCATGGGTAGTTGGTGTGGGCTAAGGTTCAATGGGCTCTGGTGGAGGATATTAGCATTTTTGTGGTTGACAGGGTATGGTAACATTACACTCCTAAAGTATATAAACATTTGCATTGTGCAAACCAGTGTTTCAGCTGTGACTTAAAAACAAAAACAAAAATCAAAGAAACCAATGAGGGGCTGGACCAGTAACACAGTGGGTAGGGCTTTTGCCTTGCACAATGCTGACCTGGGTTTGATTCCCAACATCCCATATGTCCCCTGATCCAGTAGTAATTCCTCAGAGCACGAGCCAGGAGTAACCCCTATGCATTGCCGGATGTGATCCAAAAAGGGGGAAAAAACAAAGAAAAGAAAAAAGAACAATGAAATGAAAATATCATCAGTAAATCTGAATAGACATTTCCCAAATAAGATATACAGAATGACCAACGGGCCCCTGAAATATATACTCCTCATCATTTATTATGACAAAAACATAAACCGAGATAGGTAAAAGTCAGCACCTCAAACCTGTTAGAGCTACTGCTTACAGTAGATCCAATAACACAATTTTGATATCTCCCCGATGAACAAAAATGTTATTATTCATCAGTATTTACTGTTGCATTCATTATTCACTATAGTTAACAGATGAAAGAAAATGGCATGCCCTTCCAGTGATCACTTTATGAAGAAGATGTGGCAGACTTTTGTAACTGATAGACTAACCAGTTAGCACTGTAGCACTGTCCTCCCATTGTTCATCGATTTGCTTGAGGGGGCACAAGTAATGTCTACATTGTGAGACTTGTTGTGACTGTTTTTGGCATATCGAATATGCCACAGGGAGCTTGCCAAACTCTGCTGTGCAGGCGGGATACTCTCAGTAGCTTTCCGGGCTCTCCGAGAGGGACAGAAAAATCAAACCCAGGTCAGCTGCGTGCAAGACAGACGCTCTACCCCTTGTGGTATCACTGCAGCTCCTAATCTGTTGGGGCGGGGGTGGAAGTGAAGGGGAAGGAGAGATAACTCAATGCACTGAGCTCAAGCTTTGCCTGTAGGAGACCCAGATATTTTTGTTTGTTCATTATGGGGCTACACCCCGGTTCATTTATTTTGAAACTGAAGGTAAAAGTTTGTAATCCCCAACAAAACTGAAGAAATTGAAAGTAAATATGTGAAGTGACCTAACTAAAAAGAAAAATACAAGCATTGGATGATATATATGGATGATATATATATATATTATACGTAGATACATGTGTGTACATAAATGCAACATAGCACTGTAGCACTGTCCTCGCGTTGTTCATTCATTTGCGCAAGCAGACACAGTAACATCTCACAACAAATTGTGAGACTTGTTGTTACTGTTTTTGGCATATTGAATACGTCACGGGGAGCTTGCCAGTCTTTGCCGTGTGGGCGAGATACTCTTGATAGCTTGCTGGGCTCTCCGAGAAGGGTGAAGGAATCAAACCCAGGTCGGACATGTCAGCCGCATGCAAGGCAAATGCCTTACCCACTGTGCTATCGCTCCTAAAGATGTAAAATTGAAGAACAAATGAAACAAGCTGAAAGAACTGGACAATCAGGGGTCAAAGAGATAGTGCAGCAGATAAGGGCTTTTGTCTTGCACGTGGCCCACCTGGGCCAATTGAATTGAATTGAGTTCAATTCTCAGCATCCCATATGGTATCTGAGTTCAACCAGGAGTAATTTTTGAGTGCAGAGAGAGGAATAATCCATGAATATCACCCGCATGACCCAAAAACAATCAAACAAAACTGTGGACAATCTTAATAGAGCTAAGTTCCCAGGAATGGAGAGATAGCTCAAAGGACTGAACTTATATCTTGCATGTGGAAGCTTGATCTCAATCTCAGGCATGGCATGGTTCCCAGAGAATGGGCAAGAGAGAACCCCTATTATCTAGTGGTCTATGAGCATTGCTATGTGTACCTCCCCTGAAAATAAAACCAGGAAACAACAGTGCAAAAACCCATTTCTTAGTAATTTATAGATCATAGCATAGAATAAAGTAATTTAAGATTTGCACTATACAGGACTGTTAATCTTGTCACATGTCCCTTTCATTTTTTGGACACAATGATTCAGGGAACCGGAACTACACAATTGCCTCAGTGGCTCCGACTCTCTGATTAACCTACTGAATGACAAGCAGGTCCAGAGGAATTTCTAGAAACTGTGCCTCTCCAGTGAGAAATTCTTTGATCATGGGGAATTTTACAGCCAGATGTAAATTTGCAGGGAACAAAGAATTTTTTTTTTTAATCTTTGGGTCACACCCAGTGATGCACAGGGGTTACTCCTGGCTCAACACTCAGGAGTTAACCCTTGAGGTTCTCAGGGGACCACATGGGGTGCTGGGAATCGAATCCGGGTCGGCCATGTGCAAGGAAACGCCCTACCCGCTGTGCTATCTCCCCAGCCCCCCAGTTTCTCTTTCCTTCTGCACAGTACTGGAGAATAGAGATCACTGACCCGATTGAAACCGGGTCCAAAGCCAGCATCACTGAGGAAAGATGACACCGCCCCAACCCATGCCCATATTCAGATTTGTTTCCTCCTCTGACAAAAATGGTATTAAGTGGCATTCAGAAATACAAGGGAGGATGATTAAGGTGCAAATGCATGTAAACATTGTTCCTAGACTGCCTAGCTGGACTCGGGTTGGACCTTCTCCTTCTAAACCAGATAATCTCAGCATCCTCTTGGCTCCTCCCTAGTTCCGCTCATCTTCTCCCTCCCAACCCCTCCCTGTCCCTTCCTGCCCCCTCTCTGTCCCTCCCCGCCCTTCCCTGCCTGCCCCTGCCCCCACTTCCTGCCTAGTGAAGAAGTCAGTAGTCTCTGCTGGGCGGGGCCTAATAGCCACAACCATCTAAGGTATATTATTTCACATTAGAGCTCTGCTGCTAGTTGACTTCGGCTACACTTGGCAGAGATCCTAATGCACAGACACAGACACACCTAGAGTCAACGGGCCAGGTAAACAGAGAGACAGCAAGATGTGGGTAAAGGAGGTTGGAGCCTGGAAGAGCCTCAGTTTCATTCACGGCTCCGGATTGCTGCTCCAAAGAGTATCTACTCTCAAATGGCTGGTGAGCCATGTCGGAGCACTGAGCTCCATCCTTGGTAATCCAGACTTAACCAGGGATGCTCTGGGAGTGTCCTGGATTAGAACTTGGTATACCTCTCTGAAAAAAAGGGGGAGTTACTTTTATTATAATTCCCAGTCCCTCAAGGAGTTTGTCCTACTAATTTACTTGAATTATTTCCTCTTCCTTTTGTGCGGGTCCACACCTGGTGGTGCTAAAGGGACCATACAGTGCTGGTATTCCCTATGCATGGAATCAATCAAGTCTTCTCTCCCACTCAACATTTGAGAGGCAGGGGATATTGGACCACATACGGTAGTACTCCAAGCTCTGCAGAGGATCAACCAGTCAGCTGCACACCAAATATGTACCTTGCCCTTGGTTCCTTTACTATCACAGGACTTTTCTAGTCTTGATAAAATGCCAGTTCCTACTCTCCCCTAAGGTCAGAAAAGATGGGAGTTAGAGACTAGAGAAATAGTACCTTACCAGACTTAAGAGCTTGCTCACAGATGACCCTTAATCAATCTAAAATACTGCATGTGGTCCCTTAAACTCTACCAGGTGTGATCCCCGAGCACAGACCCAGGTGGGTAAGCCCTGAACAACATCTATTATGGCCAGCCCCTCCACTGCCCAACAATAAGAATGGGCTTTGGGATGGTGATGATAAAAATCTGAAAGGTTCAAATTTTCCAGATGTGCTATTCTGAATCCACATGTGAACATGTTGCACAGTGTATCCATGAGAAATGGTTGTAGACAAGTAGGGAGAACTAGTTAATTCAAACTATTGGCTAAGTGTTCCTGTTTCCTAAGAATACCAAATTTCATCTTGGCCTAATCCAAGCACCTACCTGCTTACAGACACAACTTAAATATGTTGTCCAAGGGAACCTAATCTTTATAGGGGCCATTTTTTAGTACTGGGGTCTTGGGTGGTGTGAGGAGCAGTCACTCACAGCCAGTGAAACTGAACTCTGATGTGCCAGTTCACTGCTTGGGTCATACCCAGCAGTATAAGGAGAGTAGTCACCAGGGCTACACTGGCAATGTGGTTGAGATTTATTGGGAGTTGGGAATGGAATCAGCTTATCAACTTATGGGCCTGGTCACAGTATTTTTTTTTTTTTTGAGAAATGGGCAGTTCTTGGAGCTTCTGGCTTTGTAGTCGTGGTATCATATGCATTGCTGGGAATCAGACCTGTGTCTGTCACTACTTAACCTCTGTATTATCTTTCATTGTTCACTCCACTTCATCCAAAGTAACTTAGTTTCAAGGGAAAAAACAGAAATCAAGCCAATATTTATATAAGGAATGAGGAGATACATGAGGATATAGTTTATATCAGGGATCATATGGAGATTAAACTTCTGTAGGATTTTCAGCATAACCTTTGTATAAATTTATAAGCACACAAATGAATAGATGGAGCCAGGAAGACATCTCAAAGGGCTGGAGCATATGCTGTGCCCTAAGAAGCCTAGGGCTTTGTCTCTAGTAGCAATGGCCCATGTACACCAGAGCAACATTCAGGGAGCAGTGTCAAACCCTGCACAATGACCCAAAACCAAAGAAGAGTTAAAATAATAATGCTGGCTTTATTGTTTATTGAGCTGGAGCTCAATAAAGGGCTCAAAAAAGAGCTCAATAAAGGGCTCAAAAAAGAGCTCAAAAAAGGGCTGGAGCGATAGCACAGCGGGTAGGGCGTCTGCCTTGCACGCAGCCAACATGGCCGACCCGAGTTCGATTCCTCCGCCCCTCTCGGAGAGCCCGGCAAGCTACCGAGAGTATTCGATATGCCAGACACAGTAACAACAAAGTCTCCAATGGAGACGTTACTGGGCCCGCTCGAGTAAATCGATGATCAACGGGAGGGCCTTTACCTTTACCTTTACCTTTTTATTGTTTATTGAGGACAAGATGGAGCCAAGGCAAGGACTTAATATCCCCAGGGTGAGATACAATAACTTTTCAGAAATTTTCTTCTATGAATTTTTTTTATCATTCTATTAGCCATTTAGTGGTAACAAGCAATATAGCCCCCTAGCATTTCCTCCTGTTGTTCATTGACTTGCTCGAGCGGGTACCAGTAATGTCTCCATTGTGAGACTTGTTGTTAATGTTTTTGGCATATCAAATATGCCGCAGGGAGCTTGCCAGGCTCTGCTGTGTGGGTGGCATACTCTCAGTAGCTTGAGGAGCTCTCTGAGAGGGACAGAGGAATCGAACCTGGGTTGGCCGTGTGAAAGCTAAATACCCTACCTGCTGTGCTATTGCCCATCATGCAACAAAGTATATAAAATGAATAATTATGAGCCTGCTACTGGGAGAGGCTTCAGTGGGGGGTAGGACAATGGAGACAAAGGTGAACAGAAGGTGACAGTGGTGGAGGGACTGGTATTGGAATAGTGAATGCCTCTAATAAATCATCACAAACAACTTTATAAACTATCGTGTTTAAATAAAGTGGAGAGCCTGGGAGGAAATTGAGTTAGGGGCAGCTTAGATCTGGAGAAAATGACAACCAGACAATCAGTAGCAACAAGAAAGACAACGAAGCAATCTGCTTGCACAAAGACGTTGGAGCAAAGGGTGCTCCATCTGCTAGAAAATGGACAGAAAGGAGAGCTGCTAGCTGAGATGCTAAGCCATCCCAGAGCTGAAGGAAGGTCCCGGAAAAGGAGTAGGAGTTGTACTAGAGAGGATCAAGAAGAGACCAGAGATGTTAGAGGGTGTGTGAGAACAGACAGATAGATCAGAGGGCTGGATGGCATGCTTTGCATGAGGAGGCCCAGGGCACAGCTTGGTCACCTGAGCACTGCTTGGCGTGATCCCCATGCACAGAGATGAGAATAGCCCCTAACACCTCCGGGTGGCCCAAAACAGAAAGGAAAAACTTGAAAGCTTAAGGGCATTGGAGAGGAGATGCAAGGTTGGAAGTAGGAGAATATTCAAGTGTCCTAAAAAGGAGTTGGATGGTTTGGCTTGAGTCAGAGTTGGTGACTACAAATAATGTGTTCTTTTGAAACGAGGATGTACCAAGTTCTGAACTTAATCCCTAGCATAGCATGTTGTGCTCCTTGAAGAAAATTTTAGAATCTTTAGAAAATAATGAGAGAAGAGAGAAATTGAGCAAGCTGTCTTTAGGAGAATAAAGGTTAGAAATAATATCCTCAACTTGATCTCATTGGAAACCAAGAACTTCATTAAATTATAGAACACAAAGTATGAGGGTGAGGTTCTATTTTATGTTTCTATAACTTAGAAACTCACTCAGAGGCATGATGCCTTATAATGTTCAGTTACTGACATAGAATAAACCTAAAGAAAAGTATGCTTTATCTTAACCATCAGAAGAATGTGTGCTATAACCGCTGAGAAATTCAGGTAACTTGTTACCTTACCTAAATTGCCCATGGTCATAGAACACATTGTTTTTAAATGTCTGAGAAGGAAGGCATGGATATTTTTACTCAATCGGTAATAAAATTAAATCACTGGCACTTAAAAATTGTTTTTTAAAAATAGAATCCCTTAGACTCAGAGACTAAAAAATCCAGATCCCGGACGAGAACAGTGCAGTCTTTTGCCCCCGCGCCTGGGTGTCCCTCGCCGGGACCCCTTGGAGTGGAGCGGGTTGAGCTTTCCTCCACGCCCCGACCGGGGCTCCGGCAGCCGAAGACCTCCAGGACCAGCCACCACCATGCTGAGACCACTCTCCACACACATGAAGGTACTGGCAGAGGGACAAAGCCACGCGGGTTCCGGGGCTGAGACCTCCAAGCCTACTCAGATTGGAGTCGAGCATCTTCCATCCAGATCCTCCAAATTCCAGCAGGTGGGGGTCACACCCACCACCTGGCCCCCTGGCGCCGTGTAATCCCATCAGCGGCCAAGACTCAGAGACTATAAAATCCAGATCCTGGAACCACGCGGTCGCATTCGCGGCCGCGCGACATCTTATCAGAACTTTTTTTTATGACATCTTATTATTTCATTCCTACTTTGGACAAACTTGCAGGCTATCGAATGTAGCCTGCCCACAGGGCAGAGTCTGGCAAACTCCCCATGGCGTACCAAATATGCCAAATACCAGTAACAATGATGGCTCTCATTCTCCTAAAGAGCCGTGAATATAATCTCAGGGCTAGGATGAAAGAGATGTTACTGGGGCCTGCTCGAGGCAATCGAAGATTAACAGGATGATGAAATGAAAATGAAATGAAAAGAATCCCTTCCCAAGGATACTTCCCTCCCCCGAAGAAGCATAATATGATTAATTGTTCAGTAACTATAATATTCAAGAATTAAAATCCATTTTGTGTTATGGGGCTGTCATCCCAATTGTTTCCTTGGCTAAACTAAAGTTTGTTTTTCACTAGAAAAGATTGGGTGACATTTCAGGATAAATTTCTACAACCTTTAATATTATTGTCCTTTGCATTGGTAATACAGTCAATGATTCTATCCATGCAGACACTGCAAAACATCTGACTCTCAAAGATTTGACTAACATCTTTCAAAGTATTCTCAATATATTTTTTCTTCACCTCAAAAGAAAGTAAGGATGGAAGGAAGAAAAAGAAGGTATCATTGCAAAAAGTAAAATTAGAAGAATCAGGGAGACAAATGAAGAGTCTATTGAATAATTCAGGCGTGATGATTGATCCCTGAACAAGTGGTGGGAGGTGATAAAAGTGTGTAAGTTCTATGGACCAGAGAGAGAGCGTACAGCTAGGAGGGCTTTTGCTTTGCAGGTGGTGTACCTGCATGTACCCCATGTGATGCCCTGACACTACCAGGAGTGATCCTTGAGTATAGAGCCATGAGTAATCCTTAAGTTCAGCCAGTGTGGCACAAAAAAACAAGAATTAAAAAAATCTTTAAAAAGTGTGCAAAAAATAAATAAAATATACTTAAATTTTAATCTTAAAAGGAAAAATAAAAAACTGCCACTATATTGGGCTGGAGCGATAGCACAGTGGCAGGGCATTTGCCTTGCACACAGCCAACATGCCCGACCCGAGTTCGGTTTCTCTGCCCCTCTCGGAGAGCCTGGCAAGCTACCGAGAGTATCTTGCCCGCACAGCAGAGCCTGGCAAGCTCCCCGTGATGTATTCGATATGCCAAACACAGTAACAACAAAGTCTCCAATGGAGATGTTACTGGACCCGCTCGATCAAATCAATGAACGACGGGAGGACAGTGACAGTGACAGATTTGTGTTTCACTACACCTCACAAGTGCCACCTTTTGGGGAAGTTCTAGGGATAAACCTGTAGATCACATAAAAATAATGCCCTCCAGACTCTTGAGATAATTTCCGCAATCCCATAACTAGCACGATTACAGTGAGCAACTGGAAAAGTCCAGAGTTTGAAATTAGAGCTAACCCCTCTCCCTTGTCTCCTATCTAAAATCCAACTCACTGGCTTCCTTAGCAAAAAAACAATCATAGACTTATTTTTGTTAGAAGCGTTTCCTGATTGAAAAATCGATGGTGTATTTCCAGCAGTCCTCTCCTACTCTTGCCAGTTTCCTGCTACTTAATATTCCTCCCCTGACCCTCCCTTTCTCTAATGAAGTCTCACCAAACTAGGCCACTGGGATAGTGGAACCAGCCTATATTTTAAAAATCTGAATTGAGTTGATTTGTTTATACCAGTCACCAGTTTATTGCCTCAATGTTATCTGTGCAAAGAATCAATTTCAGGTTTGTTAATTTTCTTAATAATTTCTTTGCTGGTTTTGGTTTTCTTTGGGCGAAAGGCTGTAAATCCAACCTCTTGCCTGCACAGGCAAGGCAAATTCTGCTACAGCTGTTACATCCCAAGCCCTCTACTCATTTCTGATTTTCAGTTTTACTGATTGTACTACAATTTTGATTTTCTTCTACTTTTAGGTTTTATATGCTCTTATTTTTAGTTTCCTTTATTTAAAAAAAATTGTTTGAGAATGCACAACAGTGCTTAGGAGCACAGTCACTGCTCAGGGGTCATTACTGATTTTGCCTGGGAACCTTATGCAGTGTTAGAAATCAAACAGAGACCTCCTGCTTACATAGTATGCACTCTAGTCCATAAAGTTATCTCTTCAGCCCCTTGTTTCCCCTTGTTTTTCACTCCATAAGGGAGGATCTTATATTATTAAATCCAGAACTCTTATTCCTTTTACATTTAATACTTCTAATTTTCTTTTTTTCTTTCTTATTTTTTTTTCCTTTTTGGATCAGACTCAGTGATGCTCAGGGGTTACTCCTGGCTCATGCACTCAGAAATTACTCCCAGCAGCGCTTGGGGGATGATGTGGGATGCTGAGGATTGAACCCAGGTTGGCCACCTGAAAGCAAACACCCTACCCATTGTACTGTATCTCTGGCCCCTTTAATTTTTTTTAGAATACTATGTCCTCCTAATACCCAAGGACAATAGAAATGAGGACTAAGAGGACTGGTTCATAGTTGGAAACTTGCCACAGGTTAGGAGTATGTGCGGGTGGATAGAGAAGTGATCACTGTGACAATGATAGCTGGAAATTCCAACACTCTGAACAAGAACTGAGTGCTGAAAGGAAAAAAGAATGCGGGAGTGAGAGGGAAAGAGAGAGAGAGAGAGAGAGAGAGAGAGAGAGAGGCAGAGAGAGAGGCAGAGACAGAGACAGAGACAGAGACAGGGACAAGGAAAATGAGAGACATACAGAGAGAAAGAAAAGTGTCTGCCCCACAGCACCCAAAGGGAGAGATAGAACAAAGGGGGGTGCCCTGCCACAGAAGCAGGGTGGGATGGGGGATGAGGGGATGAGGGATACTGGGATTGGTGGGGGTGGGGAATGGGCACTGGTGGTGGGATGGGTACTCGATCATTGTATAACTGAAACCCAAGCACAACAACTTGTAAGTCTACAACTGTACCTCATGATGTTTCACTAATAAAACAAAACAAAACAAAAAAAACAAATACAAATACAAAACAAAACAAAACCACACTAAAATAAAATAAAGTCAAGACATCTATAAAAAAAATAAGAAAAGAAAAGTGTCTGCCAGTGAGGGAAGTAGAATGGGAAGGAGGGTGACGTGAGGGAAACTAGGTAGTGGGAAATATACACTGGTGAAAGGATGTGTGTTGGAACACTGTATGTCTGAAACCCAATCATGAACAAATTTGTAACTGTGTATCTTGTGTCCTCCTTTGTTCATCGATTTTGCTCAAGCGGACCAAGGGACATCTCCATTTTTTTTTCCCCTTTATTTTATTTTATTTTTTTTAAAGTTGTAGATTTACAATTTTTTGTGCTTTGGTTTCAATTATACAATGATCAGATACCCATCCCTCCACCAGTGCCCATTTTCCACCACCATGGATAATATCCCTCCCACCCCCATCCCCCCATCCCCCCGTCTCTGTGGCAGGGCAATCCCCTGTGTTCTCTCTCTCCTTTTGGGTGTTGTGGTCTGCAAAAGAGGCATTGAGTGGCAAACATGTTCAGTCCATAGTCTACTTTCGACATGCATCTCCCCTCCTGGGAGGATCCTCCAAACATCCTTTATTTGGTGCTCCCTTCTCTATCTGAATAGCCCTTTCCTCTAGGATACCCGGCTGGCCTCTAAGTTATGGAGTAATCCTCCTGGTGCTGATCTCAGCTATTCTTGGGTATTAATCTCATACTTTGTTACTTTATATCCCCCAGATGAATGCAATCTTTCTATGTCTATCCCTCTCTTTCTGACTCATTTCGCTTAGCATGATACTTTCCATATTGTACCACTTGTATGTAAATTTCATGACTTCATCTTTTCTAAGAGCTACATAGTACTCCATTGTGTAGATGTACCAAAGTTTCTTTAACCAGTCATCTGTTCTTGGGCATTCAGGTTTCTTCCAGTTTCTGGCTATTGTAAAGAGGGCTGCAATGAACAAACAAGTGCAGATGTCACTTCGACTATACATTTTTGCCTCTCTGGGATATATTCCCAGGAGTGGTATTGCTGGGTCAAATGGGAGCTCAATTTCTAATTTTTTGAGAATCGTCCATACTGTTTTCCAGAAGGGCTGAACCAGTGGACATTCCCACCAACAGTGAAGGAGTGTCCCTTTCTCGCCACATCCACGCCAGCATCGGTTGCTTTTGTTCTTTTGAATTTGGGCCAGTCTCTGAGGTGTGAGATGGTATCTCATTGTGGTTTTGATCTGCATCTCCCTGATGATTAATGATGTAGAGCATTTTCTCATGTGCTTTTTTTGCCATTCGGATTTCTTCTTTGAGAAAGTTTCTGTTCATTTCATTGCCCCATTTTTGGATGGGGTTGGATGTTTTCTTCTTGTGGAGTTTAACCAGTATTTTGTATATCCTGGATATCAACCCCTTGTCAGATGTGTATTCGGTGAATATCCTTTCCCATTCTGTAGACTGTCTTTGTATTTTGGTCACTGTCTCTTTGGAGGTGCAGAAGCTTCTTAGTTTAAGATAGTCCCATTTATCTATCTCTGTTTTCACTTGCTCGGCCAGTGGCGTGGCATCTTTGAAGATACCATTAGCTTCAATGTCATGGAGGGTTTTGCCAACTTTATCTTCAATGTACCTTATGGTTTCTGGTCTGATGTTGAGGTCTTTAATCCATTTTGATCTTACTTTTGTACATGGTGTTAGGCAGAGTTCTGAGCCTATTTTTTTGCATGTAGCCGTCCAGTGATGCCAACACAATTTATTAAAGAGGCTTTCCTTACTCCACTTCACATTACTTGCACCTTTATCAAAGATTAGATGAGCATATGATTGAGGAGAGATGTCAGTGTATTCAACCCTGTTCCATTGGTCTGCAGTTCTGCCTTTGTTCCAGTACCATGCTGTTTTAATTATTACTGCTTTGTAGTACAGTTTGAAGTTCGGGAGGTTGATTCCTCCCATTTTCTTTTTCCCAAGAATTGCTTTAGCTGTTCGTGGGGGCTTATTGTTCCATATAAATTTCAAGAGTGTTTGCTCCATTTCTTTGAAGAATGTCATGGGTATCCTTATAGGGATTGCATTGAATTTATACAATGCTTTCGGTAGTATTGCCATTTTGACAATGTTAAGTCTCCCGACCCATGAGCAGGGGATATCTTTCCATTTCCTCATGTCCTCTTTTATTTCCTGAAGTAGCGTTTTGTAGTTTTCTTTGTACAGGTCCTTTACTTCCTTAGTTAAGCTGATTCCTAGGTACTTGATTTTCTGGGGCACAATTGTGAATGGGATTGTTTTTTTCATGTTGCTTTCTTCTCTCTCACTGTTTGCGTATAGGAAAGCCATGGACTTTTGGGTATTGATTTTATAACCTGCAACTTTACTATACGAGTCTATTGTTTCTAAGAGTTTTTTGGTGGAAGTTATTGGGTTCTCTAAGTAGAGTATCATATCATCTGCGAATAGTGAGAGCTTGATTTCTTCCTTTCCTACCTGAATGCCCTTAATATCTTTTTCCTGCCTAATCGCTATTGCAAGTACTTCCAGTACTATATTGAACAGCAGTGGAGAGAGTGGGCATCCCTGTCTCGTCCCTGATCTTAGAGGGAAGGCTCTCAGTTTTTCCCCATTGAGGATGATGCTTGCTGTAGGCTTGTGGTAGATGGCTTTAATTATGTTGAGGAAGGTCCCCTCTATACCCATTTTGGCTAGGGTTTTCATCATAAAGGGGTGCTGGATCTTATCAAATGCTTTCTCTGCATCTATTGATATGATCATATGCTTTTTATCTTTTCTTTTGTTGATATGGTGGATTATGTTGATTGATTTCCGAATGTTGAACCATCCTTGCATCCCTGGGATGAATCCTACTTGGTCATGGTGTATGATCTTTTTGATGAGTAGTTGGATTCTATTTGCTAGTAGTTTGTTGAGGATCTTTGCATCTGTGTTCATCAGGGATATCGGCCTGTAATTCTCTTTCTTTGTGGTATCTCTGTCTGCTTTTGGTATCAGTGTGATATTTGCTTCGTAGAAACTGTTTGGAAGTGTTTTTGATATTTCAATTTCGTGGAAAAGCTTAAAGAGTATTGGGAGTAAGTCCTCTTTAAAGATTTGGAAGAATTCACTAGTGAATCCATCCGGGCCAGGACTTTTGTGCTTGGGGAGACTTTTTATTACCATTTCAATTTCCTTGATGGTGATAGGTCTGTTCAGGTATTCCAGGTCTTCTTGGTTCAGCCTTGGGAGTCTGTAGGAGTCTAGGAATTTATCCATTTCCTCGAGGTTTTGATGTTCCGTGGCATAAAGCTTCTCAAAGTACTCCCTGAGGATCCTCTGAATTTCTGTGGTTTCTGTTGTAATGACCCCCTTTTCATTTCTGATTCGGTTTATTAGGGTTTTCTCTCTCCCTTTCTTTGTGAGTTTTGCTAGAGGCTTATCGATCTTGTTAATTTTCTCAAAGAACCAGCTCTTGGTTTCATTGATCTTTCGGATTGTTTTTTGGGTTTCCATCTCGTTAATCTCTGCTCTGAGTTTTATTATTTCCTTTCTCCTGTTCGGGTTGTGCTCCTTTTTTTGGTCCTTCTCCAAGCTCTTAAGCTGTGAGGTTAGGTTACTTATGTGTTCTCGCTCCTCCTTCCTGAGGAATGCTTGTAGAGCTATAAACTTTCCTCTTAACACAGCCTTTGCTGTGTCCCATAAGTTTTGGTAACTCGTGTTCTCATTTTCATTCATTTCTAGGAATCTTTTGATTTCCTCTTTGATTTCCTGTCTAATCCACTCGTTGTTCAATAGTGCACTGTTTAATTTCCAGGTGTTTGATTTAGTTTTCTGTTTTTGTGTGTGATTTACTTCTAATTTCAGCGCATTATGGTCTGAGAAGATTGTTGATACAATCTCTACCTTCTTAATTTTATGGAGGCATGTTTTGTGGCTCAGCATGTGGTCTATCTTGGAGAATGTTCCATGTACGCTTAAGAATGTGTATTCAGCTTTTTGTGGATGAAGTGTCCTGTATATATATACTAAGTCCCTTTCTTCCATTGTTTCCCTCAAATGAAGTATGTCCTTGCTAAGCTTGAGTCTGGTTGATCTATCAAGAGGTGACAAAGCAGTGTTGAAGTCTCCCACTAGTATTGTGTTGCTATTGATGTCTTTTTCCAAATCTATGAGTAGTTGTTTTAAGTACTTTGCTGGTCTCTCATTAGGTGCATATACATTTATTATTGTAAGTTCTTCCTGTTGTACAGATCCTCTGATCAATAAGTAATGGCCTTCACTGTCTCTTATGACCTTCCTCACTCTGAAATCAATGTGGTCTGATATAAGGATGGCTACCCCAGCTTTTTTATGGGAGCTGTTTGCCTGTAGGATTGTTTTCCAGCCTTTGACTCTGAGTCTGTGTTTGCTTTGACTATTGAAATGCGTTTCTTGCAGGCAGCAGAAAGTTGGGTTCAATTTTCTAATCCATCCTGCCACTCTATGTCTTTTAATTGGTGCGTTTAGCCCATTGACATAGAGAGAGTTTATTGTTATGGGATTTTGTCCCATTGTTATGTTAGAATTGGGTGTATTTGAGGGGCCTTTCTTGCCTTAAAGTAGCCCATTTAGTTGTTCTTGTAACCATGGTTTTGAGTCTATGAAGTTCCTGAGCTGTTGTTTGTCTGTGAAACTGTGTGTTGTTCCTTCTATTATGAATGAGAGTCTTGCTGGGAAAAGTATTTTGGGGGAGGCATTTATTTCATTGAGTTTTTTTACTATGTCCCACCACTGTTTTCGGGCCATGAGGGTTTCATCAGAAAAATCAGCTGTGAATTTTAAGGATGCTCCTTTGTAAGAGATTTCTTTCTTCGATCTTGCTGCTTTCAGAATTTTGTCTCTGTCTAAGGTTTTGGTCATTTTGATCAGAATGTGTCTTGGGGTATTTTTATTTGGATTTCTTCTAGCTGGTACCCTTCGGGCCTCCTGAATGTGGTCACAAGTTTTCTTCAGCTCTGGAAATGTTGTACCAATGATGTCTTTGACAGTTTCTTCTTCATCGAGGTTTTCTTCCTGTCCCTCTGGGACTCCAATAATTCTTATGTTACCCCTCTTGGCTTCATCACGATCTTCTCTTGCCATCTGTTCCCGAATTGTGAGTCTCTTTTCCATTTTCTGCTCTTTTCGGGAGAGTCTCTGAACTTCATCTTCGAGCTCACTGATTCTGTTCTCAGCCGCTGTTACTCTGCTGCTGAGGCCTTCCACTGAGCTTTTCAATTCGCCTACGAGATTTTTCAGGTCTGACATTTCTGATTGCATTTTCCTCATTTCTGACTTCAGATCCTCTTGTCTTCTATTGGCATTGGTTTCCATTGTTTCTTTTAATTCCCTAAGCATCCTAAGTAGCTCCCTTCTGAATTCCTTGTCAGAGAGGTTGTCTAACACTACAGTACTGTTGGTGTCATCTGGGCTAGACTCTTCAATATGAATGTTTGGTGGGCTTTTGCGTTGCTTTACCATTGTGAGAGGTGTGGTTTAGTCCTTCACGTTCAGTGTTACTATTCTGCTTGATATGCAGTGTGAGTTAAGATAGGCTTATGAGTTATTGGCTACTGTGTTTCTAGTGGCTGAGCTAAAATAGAGAAGTTTCCATCTAAGAAGTTAGCTTATGGTTCCTATGGCATATGCAGTGGGAAAATATTTCGCGGCCGCGTCAGTGGCCGCGGCTCCGGAAAGAGTCCCTGGCACTGGGCGAGGAGTTGGGAATGTCTCCTGTTTGGAATTGGAGCCGTTCAGCTTTGTTGCCCAGAGCTGGGCCTCTGTGCCCGTCCCACGCGGCTCAGGGGTTGAAAACCGGCTGTCTCGGGGCTGTTTCTAGCTGCGCGTGCCCAGAGAGGAACCCAGGCCCTTGGGGGCGGGCTGTACCTGTTGGAATTGGAGCCGTTCAGCTTTGTTGCCCAGAGCTGGGCCTCTGTGCCCGTCCCACGCGGCTCAGGTGTTGAAAACCGGCTGTCTCGGGGCTGTTTCTAGCTGCGCGTGCCCAGAGAGGAACCCAGGCCCTTGGGGGCGGGCTGTACCTGTTGGAATTGGAGCCGTTCAGCTTTGTTGCCCAGAGCTGGGCCTCTGTGCCCGTCCCACGCGGCTCAGGGGTTGAAAACCGGCTGTCTCGGGGCTGTTTCTAGCTGCGCGTGCCCAGAGAGGAACCCAGGCCCTTGGGGGCGGGCTGTACCTGTTGGAATTGGAGCCGTTCAGCTTTGTTGCCCAGAGCTGGGCCTCTGTGCCAGTCCCACGCGGCTCAGGGGTTGAAAACCGGCTGTCTCGGGGCTGTTTCTAGCTGCGCCTGCCCAGAGAGGAACCCAGGCCCTTGGGGGCGGGCTGTACCTGTTGGAATTGGAGCCGTTCAGCTTTGTTGCCCAGAGCTGGGCCTCTGTGCCCGTCCCACGCGGCTCAGGGGTTGAAAACCGGCTGTCTCGGGGCTGTTTCTAGCTGCGCGTGCCCAGAGAGGAACCCAGGCCCTTGGGGGCGGGCTGTACCTGTTGGAATTGGAGCCGTTCAGCTTTGTTGCCCAGAGCTGGGCCTCTGTGCCCGTCCCACGAGGCTCAGGGGTTGAAAACCGGCTGTCTCGGGGCTGTTTCTAGCTGCGCGTGCCCAGAGAGGAACCCAGGCCCTTGGGGGCGGGCTGTACCTGTTGGAATTGGAGCCGTTCAGCTTTGTTGCCCAGAGCTGGGCTTCTGTGCCCGTCCCACGCGGCTCAGGGGTTGAAAACCGGCTGTCTCGGGGCTGTTTTTAGCTGCGCGTGCCCAGAGAGGAACCCAGGCCCTTGGGGGCGGGCTGTACCTGTTGGAATTGGAGCCGTTCAGCTTTGTTGCCCAGAGCTGGGCCTCTGTGCCCGTCCCACGCGGCTCAGGGGTTGAAAACCGGCTGTCTCGGGGCTGTTTCTAGCTGCGCGTGCCCAGAGAGGAACCCAGGCCCTTGGGGGCGGGCTGTACCTGTTGGAATTGGAGCCGTTCAGCTTTGTTGCCCAGAGCTGGGCCTCTGTGTCCGTCCCACGCGGCTCAGGGGTTGAAAACCGGCTGTCTCGGGGCTGTTTCTAGCTGCGCCTGCCCAGAGAGGAACCCAGGTCCTTGGGGGCGGTCTGTACCTGTTGGAATTGGAGCCGTTCAGCTTTGTTGCCCAGAGCTGGGCCTCTGTGCCCGTCCCACGCGGCTCAGGGGTTGAAAACCGGCTGTCTCGGGGCTGTTTCTAGCTGCGCGTGCCCAGAGAGGAACCCAGGCCCTTGGGGGCGGGCTGTACCTGTTGGAATTGGAGCCGTTCAGCTTTGTTGCCCAGAGCTGGGCCTCTGTGTCCGTCCCACGCGGCTCAGGGGTTGAAAACCGGCTGTCTCGGGGCTGTTTCTAGCTGCGCCTGCCCAGAGAGGAACCCAGGTCCTTGGGGGCGGGCTGTACCTGTTGGAATTGGAGCCGTTCAGCTTTGTTGCCCAGAGCTGGGCCTCTGTGCCCGTCCCACGCGGCTCAGGGGTTGAAAACCGGCTGTCTCGGGGCTGTTTCTAGCTGCGCGTGCCCAGAGAGGAACCCAGGCCCTTGGGGGCGGGCTGTACCTGTTGGAATTGGAGCCGTTCAGCTTTGTTGCCCAGAGCTGGGCCTCTGTGCCCGTCCCACGCGGCTCAGGGGTTGAAAACCGGCTGTCTCGGGGCTGTTTCTAGCTGCGCGTGCCCAGAGAGGAACCCAGGCCCTTGGGGGCGGGCTGTACCTGTTGGAATTGGAGCCGTTCAGCTTTGTTGCCCAGAGCTGGGCCTCTGTGCCCGTCCCACGCGGCTCAGGGGTTGAAAACCGGCTGTCTCGGGGCTGTTTCTAGCTGCGCGTGCCCAGAGAGGAACCCAGGCCCTTGGGGGCGGGCTGTACCTGTTGGAATTGGAGCCGTTCAGCTTTGTTGCCCAGAGCTGGGCCTCTGTGCCCGTCCCACGCGGCTCAGGGGTTGAAAACCGGCTGTCTCGGGGCTGTTTCTAGCTGCGCCTGCCCAGAGAGGAACCCAGGCCCTTGGGGGCGGGCTGTACCTGTTGGAATTGGAGCCGTTCAGCTTTGTTGCCCAGAGCTGGGCCTCTGTGCCCGTCCCACGCGGCTCAGGGGTTGAAAACCGGCTGTCTTGGGGCTGTTTCTAGCTGCGCCTGCCCAGAGAGGAACCCAGGCCCTTGGGGGCGGGCTGTACCTGTTGGAATTGGAGCCGTTCAGCTTTGTTGCCCAGAGCTGGGCCTCTGTGCCCGTCCCACGCGGCTCAGGGGTTGAAAACCGGCTGTCTCGGGGCTGTTTCTAGCTGCGCGTGCCCAGAGAGGAACCCAGGCCCTTGGGGGCGGGCTGTACCTGTTGGAATTGGAGCCGTTCAGCTTTGTTGCCCAGAGCTGGGCCTCTGTGCCCGTCCCACGCGGCTCAGGGGTTGAAAACCGGCTGTCTCGGGGCTGTTTCTAGCTGCGCCTGCCCAGAGAGGAACCCAGGCCCTTGGGGGCGGGCTGTACCTGTTGGAATTGGAGCCGTTCAGCTTTGTTGCCCAGAGCTGGGCCTCTGTGCCCGTCCCACGCGGCTCAGGGGTTGACAACCGGCTGTCTCGGGGCTGTTTCTAGCTGCGCGTGCCCAGAGAGGAACCCAGGCCCTTGGGGGCGGGCTGTACCTGTTGGAATTGGAGCCGTTCAGCTTTGTTGCCCAGAGCTGGGCCTCTGTGCCCGTCCCACGCGGCTCAGGGGTTGAAAACCGGCTGTCTCGGGGCTGTTTCTAGCTGCGCGTGCCCAGAGAGGAACCCAGGCCCTTGGGGGCGGGCTGTACCTGTTGGAATTGGAGCCGTTCAGCTTTGTTGCCCAGAGCTGGGCCTCTGTGCCCGTCCCACGCGGCTCAGGGGTTGAAAACCGGCTGTCTCGGGGCTGTTTCTAGCTGCGCGTGCCCAGAGAGGAACCCAGGCCCTTGGGGGCGGGCTGTACCTGTTGGAATTGGAGCCGTTCAGCTTTGTTGCCCAGAGCTGGGCCTCTGTGCCCGTCCCACGCGGCTCAGGGGTTGAAAACCGGCTGTCTCGGGGCTGTTTCTAGCTGCGCGTGCCCAGAGAGGAACCCAGGCCCTTGGGGGCGGGCTGTACCTGTTGGAATTGGAGCCGTTCAGCTTTGTTGCCCAGAGCTGGGCCTCTGTGCCCATCCCACGCGGCTCAGGGGTTGAAAACCGGCTGTCTCGGGGCTGTTTCTAGCTGCGCGTGCCCAGAGAGGAACCCAGGCCCTTGGGGGCGGGCTGTACCTGTTGGAATTGGAGCCGTTCAGCTTTGTTGCCCAGAGCTGGGCCTCTGTGCCCGTCCCACGCGGCTCAGGGGTTGAAAACCGGCTGTCTCGGGGCTGTTTCTAGCTGCGCGTGCCCAGAGAGGAACCCAGGCCCTTGGGGGCGGGCTGTACCTGTTGGAATTGGAGCCGTTCAGCTTTGTTGCCCAGAGCTGGGCCTCTGTGCCCGTCCCACGCGGCTCAGGGGTTGAAAACCGGCTGTCTCGGGGCTGTTTCTAGCTGCGCGTGCCCAGAGAGGAACCCAGGCCCTTGGGGGCGGGCTGTACCTGTTGGAATTGGAGCCGTTCAGCTTTGTTGCCCAGAGCTGGGCCTCTGTGCCCGTCCCACGCGGCTCAGGGGTTGAAAACCGGCTGTCTCGGGGCTGTTTCTAGCTGCGCGTGCCCAGAGAGGAACCCAGGCCCTTGGGGGCGGGCTGTACCTGTTGGAATTGGAGCCGTTCAGCTTTGTTGCCCAGAGCTGGGCCTCTGTGCCCGTCCCAAGCGGCTCAGGGGTTGAAAACCGGCTGTCTCGGGGCTGTTTCTAGCTGCGCGTGCCCAGAGAGGAACCCAGGCCCTTGGGGGCGGGCTGTACCTGTTGGAATTGGAGCCGTTCAGCTTTGTTGCCCAGAGCTGGGCCTCTGTGCCCGTCCCAAGCGGCTCAGGGGTTGAAAACCGGCTGTCTCGGGGCTGTTTCTAGCTGCGCGTGCCCAGAGAGGAACCCAGGCCCTTGGGGGCGGGCTGTACCTGTTGGAATTGGAGCCGTTCAGCTTTGTTGCCCAGAGCTGGGCCTCTGTGCCCGTCCCACGCGGCTCAGGGGTTGAAAACCGGCTGTCTCGGGGCTGTTTCTAGCTGCGCGTGCCCAGAGAGGAACCCAGGCCCTTGGGGGCGGGCTGTACCTGTTGGAATTGGAGCCGTTCAGCTTTGTTGCCCAGAGCTGGGCCTCTGTGCCCGTCCCACGCGGCTCAGGGGTTGAAAACCGGCTGTCTCGGGGCTGTTTCTAGCTGCGCGTGCCCAGAGAGGAACCCAGGCCCTTGGGGGCGGGCTGTACCTGTTGGAATTGGAGCCGTTCAGCTTTGTTGCCCAGAGCTGGGCCTCTGTGCCCGTCCCACGCGGCTCAGGGGTTGAAAACCGGCTGTCTCGGGGCTGTTTCTAGCTGCGCGTGCCCAGAGAGGAACCCAGGCCCTTGGGGGCGGGCTGTACCTGTTGGAATTGGAGCCGTTCAGCTTTGTTGCCCAGAGCTGGGCCTCTGTGCCCGTCCCACGCGGCTCAGGGGTTGAAAACCGGCTGTCTCGGGGCTGTTTCTAGCTGCGCGTGCCCAGAGAGGAACCCAGGCCCTTGGGGGCGGGCTGTACCTGTTGGAATTGGAGCCGTTCAGCTTTGTTGCCCAGAGCTGGGCCTCTGTGCCCGTCCCACGCGGCTCAGGGGTTGAAAACCGGCTGTCTCGGGGCTGTTTCTAGCTGCGCGTGCCCAGAGAGGAACCCAGGCCCTTGGGGGCGGGCTGTACCTGTTGGAATTGGAGCCGTTCAGCTTTGTTGCCCAGAGCTGGGCCTCTGTGCCCGTCCCACGCGGCTCAGGGGTTGAAAACCGGCTGTCTCGGGGCTGTTTCTAGCTGCGCGTGCCCAGAGAGGAACCCAGGCCCTTGGGGGCGGGCTGTACCTGTTGGAATTGGAGCCGTTCAGCTTTGTTGCCCAGAGCTGGGCCTCTGTGCCCGTCCCACGCGGCTCAGGGGTTGAAAACCGGCTGTCTCGGGGCTGTTTCTAGCTGCGCGTGCCCAGAGAGGAACCCAGGCCCTTGGGGGCGGGCTGTACCTGTTGGAATTGGAGCCGTTCAGCTTTGTTGCCCAGAGCTGGGCCTCTGTGCCCGTCCCACGCGGCTCAGGGGTTGAAAACCGGCTGTCTCGGGGCTGTTTCTAGCTGCGCCGTGCCCAGAGAGGAACCCAGGCCCTTGGGGGCGGGCTGTACCTGTTGGAATTGGAGCCGTTCAGCTTTGTTGCCCAGAGCTGGGCCTCTGTGCCCGTCCCACGCGGCTCAGGGGTTGAAAACCGGCTGTCTCGGGGCTGTTTCTAGCTGCGCGTGCCCAGAGAGGAACCCAGGCCCTTGGGGGCGGGCTGTACCTGTTGGAATTGGAGCCGTTCAGCTTTGTTGCCCAGAGCTGGGCCTCTGTGCCCGTCCCACGCGGCTCAGGGGTTGAAAACCGGCTGTCTCGGGGCTGTTTCTAGCTGCGCGTGCCCAGAGAGGAACCCAGGCCCTTGGGGGCGGGCTGTACCTGTTGGAATTGGAGCCGTTCAGCTTTGTTGCCCAGAGCTGGGCCTCTGTGCCCGTCCCACGCGGCTCAGGGGTTGAAAACCGGCTGTCTCGGGGCTGTTTCTAGCTGCGCGTGCCCAGAGAGGAACCCAGGCCCTTGGGGGCGGGCTGTACCTGTTGGAATTGGAGCCGTTCAGCTTTGTTGCCCAGAGCTGGGCCTCTGTGCCCGTCCCACGCGGCTCAGGGGTTGAAAACCGGCTGTCTCGGGGCTGTTTCTAGCTGCGCGTGCCCAGAGAGGAACCCAGGCCCTTGGGGGCGGGCTGTACCTGTTGGAATTGGAGCCGTTCAGCTTTGTTGCCCAGAGCTGGGCCTCTGTGCCCGTCCCACGCGGCTCAGGGGTTGAAAACCGGCTGTCTCGGGGCTGTTTCTAGCTGCGCGTGCCCAGAGAGGAACCCAGGCCCTTGGGGGCGGGCTGTACCTGTTGGAATTGGAGCCGTTCAGCTTTGTTGCCCAGAGCTGGGCCTCTGTGCCCGTCCCACGCGGCTCAGGGGTTGAAAACCGGCTGTCTCGGGGCTGTTTCTAGCTGCGCGTGCCCAGAGAGGAACCCAGGCCCTTGGGGGCGGGCTGTACCTGTTGGAATTGGAGCCGTTCAGCTTTGTTGCCCAGAGCTGGGCCTCTGTGCCCGTCCCACGCGGCTCAGGGGTTGAAAACCGGCTGTCTCGGGGCTGTTTCTAGCTGCGCGTGCCCAGAGAGGAACCCAGGCCCTTGGGGGCGGGCTGTACCTGTTGGAATTGGAGCCGTTC
Source organism: Sorex fumeus (assembly GCF_029834395.1). NCBI lineage: Eukaryota > Metazoa > Chordata > Mammalia > Eulipotyphla > Soricidae > Sorex > Sorex fumeus. Next base: position 4,235 of record NW_026606069.1, on the reverse strand, counting down.
AGCTTTGTTGCCCAGAGCTGGGCCTCTGTGCCCGTCCCACGCGGCTCAGGGGTTGAAAACCGGCTGTCTCGGGGCTGTTTCTAGCTGCGCGTGCCCAGAGAGGAACCCAGGCCCTTGGGGGCGGGCTGTACCTGTTGGAATTGGAGCCGTTCAGCTTTGTTGCCCAGAGCTGGGCCTCTGTGCCCGTCCCACGCGGCTCAGGGGTTGAAAACCGGCTGTCTCGGGGCTGTTTCTAGCTGCGCGTGCCCAGAGAGGAACCCAGGCCCTTGGGGGCGGGCTGTACCTGTTGGAATTGGAGCCGTTCAGCTTTGTTGCCCAGAGCTGGGCCTCTGTGCCCGTCCCACGCGGCTCAGGGGTTGAAAACCGGCTGTCTCGGGGCTGTTTCTAGCTGCGCGTGCCCAGAGAGGAACCCAGGCCCTTGGGGGCGGGCTGTACCTGTTGGAATTGGAGCCGTTCAGCTTTGTTGCCCAGAGCTGGGCCTCTGTGCCCGTCCCACGCGGCTCAGGGGTTGAAAACCGGCTGTCTCGGGGCTGTTTCTAGCTGCGCGTGCCCAGAGAGGAACCCAGGCCCTTGGGGGCGGGCTGTACCTGTTGGAATTGGAGCCGTTCAGCTTTGTTGCCCAGAGCTGGGCCTCTGTGCCCGTCCCACGCGGCTCAGGGGTTGAAAACCGGCTGTCTCGGGGCTGTTTCTAGCTGCGCGTGCCCAGAGAGGAACCCAGGCCCTTGGGGGCGGGCTGTACCTGTTGGAATTGGAGCCGTTCAGCTTTGTTGCCCAGAGCTGGGCCTCTGTGCCCGTCCCACGCGGCTCAGGGGTTGAAAACCGGCTGTCTCGGGGCTGTTTCTAGCTGCGCGTGCCCAGAGAGGAACCCAGGCCCTTGGGGGCGGGCTGTACCTGTTGGAATTGGAGCCGTTCAGCTTTGTTGCCCAGAGCTGGGCCTCTGTGCCCGTCCCACGCGGCTCAGGGGTTGAAAACCGGCTGTCTCGGGGCTGTTTCTAGCTGCGCGTGCCCAGAGAGGAACCCAGGCCCTTGGGGGCGGGCTGTACCTGTTGGAATTGGAGCCGTTCAGCTTTGTTGCCCAGAGCTGGGCCTCTGTGCCCGTCCCACGCGGCTCAGGGGTTGAAAACCGGCTGTCTCGGGGCTGTTTCTAGCTGCGCGTGCCCAGAGAGGAACCCAGGCCCTTGGGGGCGGGCTGTACCTGTTGGAATTGGAGCCGTTCAGCTTTGTTGCCCAGAGCTGGGCCTCTGTGCCCGTCCCACGCGGCTCAGGGGTTGAAAACCGGCTGTCTCGGGGCTGTTTCTAGCTGCGCGTGCCCAGAGAGGAACCCAGGCCCTTGGGGGCGGGCTGTACCTGTTGGAATTGGAGCCGTTCAGCTTTGTTGCCCAGAGCTGGGCCTCTGTGCCCGTCCCACGCGGCTCAGGGGTTGAAAACCGGCTGTCTCGGGGCTGTTTCTAGCTGCGCGTGCCCAGAGAGGAACCCAGGCCCTTGGGGGCGGGCTGTACCTGTTGGAATTGGAGCCGTTCAGCTTTGTTGCCCAGAGCTGGGCCTCTGTGCCCGTCCCACGCGGCTCAGGGGTTGAAAACCGGCTGTCTCGGGGCTGTTTCTAGCTGCGCGTGCCCAGAGAGGAACCCAGGCCCTTGGGGGCGGGCTGTACCTGTTGGAATTGGAGCCGTTCAGCTTTGTTGCCCAGAGCTGGGCCTCTGTGCCCGTCCCACGCGGCTCAGGGGTTGAAAACCGGCTGTCTCGGGGCTGTTTCTAGCTGCGCGTGCCCAGAGAGGAACCCAGGCCCTTGGGGGCGGGCTGTACCTGTTGGAATTGGAGCCGTTCAGCTTTGTTGCCCAGAGCTGGGCCTCTGTGCCCGTCCCACGCGGCTCAGGGGTTGAAAACCGGCTGTCTCGGGGCTGTTTCTAGCTGCGCGTGCCCAGAGAGGAACCCAGGCCCTTGGGGGCGGGCTGTACCTGTTGGAATTGGAGCCGTTCAGCTTTGTTGCCCAGAGCTGGGCCTCTGTGCCCGTCCCACGCGGCTCAGGGGTTGAAAACCGGCTGTCTCGGGGCTGTTTCTAGCTGCGCGTGCCCAGAGAGGAACCCAGGCCCTTGGGGGCGGGCTGTACCTGTTGGAATTGGAGCCGTTCAGCTTTGTTGCCCAGAGCTGGGCCTCTGTGCCCGTCCCACGCGGCTCAGGGGTTGAAAACCGGCTGTCTCGGGGCTGTTTCTAGCTGCGCGTGCCCAGAGAGGAACCCAGGCCCTTGGGGCGGGCTGTACCTGTTGGAATTGGAGCCGTTCAGCTTTGTTGCCCAGAGCTGGGCCTCTGTGCCCGTCCCACGCGGCTCAGGGGTTGAAAACCGGCTGTCTCGGGGCTGTTTCTAGCTGCGCGTGCCCAGAGAGGAACCCAGGCCCTTGGGGGCGGGCTGTACCTGTTGGAATTGGAGCCGTTCAGCTTTGTTGCCCAGAGCTGGGCCTCTGTGCCCGTCCCACGCGGCTCAGGGGTTGAAAACCGGCTGTCTCGGGGCTGTTTCTAGCTGCGCGTGCCCAGAGAGGAACCCAGGCCCTTGGGGGCGGGCTGTACCTGTTGGAATTGGAGCCGTTCAGCTTTGTTGCCCAGAGCTGGGCCTCTGTGCCCGTCCCACGCGGCTCAGGGGTTGAAAACCGGCTGTCTCGGGGCTGTTTCTAGCTGCGCGTGCCCAGAGAGGAACCCAGGCCCTTGGGGGCGGGCTGTACCTGTTGGAATTGGAGCCGTTCAGCTTTGTTGCCCAGAGCTGGGCCTCTGTGCCCGTCCCACGCGGCTCAGGGGTTGAAAACCGGCTGTCTCGGGGCTGTTTCTAGCTGCGCGTGCCCAGAGAGGAACCCAGGCCCTTGGGGGCGGGCTGTACCTGTTGGAATTGGAGCCGTTCAGCTTTGTTGCCCAGAGCTGGGCCTCTGTGCCCGTCCCACGCGGCTCAGGGGTTGAAAACCGGCTGTCTCGGGGCTGTTTCTAGCTGCGCGTGCCCAGAGAGGAACCCAGGCCCTTGGGGGCGGGCTGTACCTGTTGGAATTGGAGCCGTTCAGCTTTGTTGCCCAGAGCTGGGCCTCTGTGCCCGTCCCACGCGGCTCAGGGGTTGAAAACCGGCTGTCTCGGGGCTGTTTCTAGCTGCGCGTGCCCAGAGAGGAACCCAGGCCCTTGGGGGCGGGCTGTACCTGTTGGAATTGGAGCCGTTCAGCTTTGTTGCCCAGAGCTGGGCCTCTGTGCCCGTCCCACGCGGCTCAGGGGTTGAAAACCGGCTGTCTCGGGGCTGTTTCTAGCTGCGCGTGCCCAGAGAGGAACCCAGGCCCTTGGGGGCGGGCTGTACCTGTTGGAATTGGAGCCGTTCAGCTTTGTTGCCCAGAGCTGGGCCTCTGTGCCCGTCCCACGCGGCTCAGGGGTTGAAAACCGGCTGTCTCGGGGCTGTTTCTAGCTGCGCGTGCCCAGAGAGGAACCCAGGCCCTTGGGGGCGGGCTGTACCTGTTGGAATTGGAGCCGTTCAGCTTTGTTGCCCAGAGCTGGGCCTCTGTGCCCGTCCCACGCGGCTCAGGGGTTGAAAACCGGCTGTCTCGGGGCTGTTTCTAGCTGCGCGTGCCCAGAGAGGAACCCAGGCCCTTGGGGGCGGGCTGTACCTGTTGGAATTGGAGCCGTTCAGCTTTGTTGCCCAGAGCTGGGCCTCTGTGCCCGTCCCACGCGGCTCAGGGGTTGAAAACCGGCTGTCTCGGGGCTGTTTCTAGCTGCGCGTGCCCAGAGAGGAACCCAGGCCCTTGGGGGCGGGCTGTACCTGTTGGAATTGGAGCCGTTCAGCTTTGTTGCCCAGAGCTGGGCCTCTGTGCCCGTCCCACGCGGCTCAGGGGTTGAAAACCGGCTGTCTCGGGGCTGTTTCTAGCTGCGCGTGCCCAGAGAGGAACCCAGGCCCTTGGGGGCGGGCTGTACCTGTTGGAATTGGAGCCGTTCAGCTTTGTTGCCCAGAGCTGGGCCTCTGTGCCCGTCCCACGCGGCTCAGGGGTTGAAAACCGGCTGTCTCGGGGCTGTTTCTAGCTGCGCGTGCCCAGAGAGGAACCCAGGCCCTTGGGGGCGGGCTGTACCTGTTGGAATTGGAGCCGTTCAGCTTTGTTGCCCAGAGCTGGGCCTCTGTGCCCGTCCCACGCGGCTCAGGGGTTGAAAACCGGCTGTCTCGGGGCTGTTTCTAGCTGCGCGTGCCCAGAGAGGAACCCAGGCCCTTGGGGGCGGGCTGTACC